>NC_134158.1:3602500-3612500 GCF_033958435.1 Carettochelys insculpta | reverse complement strand
CCCTAACCCTAACCCTAACCCTAACCCTAACCCTAACCCTAACCCTAACCCTAACCCTAACCCTAACCCTAACCCTAACCCTAACCCTAACCCTAACCCTAACCCTAACCCTAACCCTAACCCTAACCCTAACCCTAACCCTAACCCTAACCCTAACCCTAACCCTAACCCTAACCCTAACCCTAACCCTAACCCTAACCCTAACCCTAACCCTAACCCTAACCCTAACCCTAACCCTAACCCTAACCCTAACCCTAACCCTAACCCTAACCCTAACCCTAACCCTAACCCTAACCCTAACCCTAACCCTAACCCTAACCCTAACCCTAACCCTAACCCTAACCCTAACCCTAACCCTAACCCTAACCCTAACCCTAACCCTAACCCTAACCCTAACCCTAACCCTAACCCTAACCCTAACCCTAACCCTAACCCTAACCCTAACCCTAACCCTAACCCTAACCCTAACCCTAACCCTAACCCTAACCCTAACCCTAACCCTAACCCTAACCCTAACCCTAACCCTAACCCTAACCCTAACCCTAACCCTAACCCTAACCCTAACCCTAACCCTAACCCTAACCCTAACCCTAACCCTAACCCTAACCCTAACCCTAACCCTAACCCTAACCCTAACCCTAACCCTAACCCTAACCCTAACCCTAACCCTAACCCTAACCCTAACCCTAACCCTAACCCTAACCCTAACCCTAACCCTAACCCTAACCCTAACCCTAACCCTAACCCTAACCCTAACCCTAACCCTAACCCTAACCCTAACCCTAACCCTAACCCTAACCCTAACCCTAACCCTAACCCTAACCCTAACCCTAACCCTAACCCTAACCCTAACCCTAACCCTAACCCTAACCCTAACCCTAACCCTAACCCTAACCCTAACCCTAACCCTAACCCTAACCCTAACCCTAACCCTAACCCTAACCCTAACCCTAACCCTAACCCTAACCCTAACCCTAACCCTAACCCTAACCCTAACCCTAACCCTAACCCTAACCCTAACCCTAACCCTAACCCTAACCCTAACCCTAACCCTAACCCTAACCCTAACCCTAACCCTAACCCTAACCCTAACCCTAACCCTAACCCTAACCCTAACCCTAACCCTAACCCTAACCCTAACCCTAACCCTAACCCTAACCCTAACCCTAACCCTAACCCTAACCCTAACCCTAACCCTAACCCTAACCCTAACCCTAACCCTAACCCTAACCCTAACCCTAACCCTAACCCTAACCCTAACCCTAACCCTAACCCTAACCCTAACCCTAACCCTAACCCTAACCCTAACCCTAACCCTAACCCTAACCCTAACCCTAACCCTAACCCTAACCCTAACCCTAACCCTAACCCTAACCCTAACCCTAACCCTAACCCTAACCCTAACCCTAACCCTAACCCTAACCCTAACCCTAACCCTAACCCTAACCCTAACCCTAACCCTAACCCTAACCCTAACCCTAACCCTAACCCTAACCCTAACCCTAACCCTAACCCTAACCCTAACCCTAACCCTAACCCTAACCCTAACCCTAACCCTAACCCTAACCCTAACCCTAACCCTAACCCTAACCCTAACCCTAACCCTAACCCTAACCCTAACCCTAACCCTAACCCTAACCCTAACCCTAACCCTAACCCTAACCCTAACCCTAACCCTAACCCTAACCCTAACCCTAACCCTAACCCTAACCCTAACCCTAACCCTAACCCTAACCCTAACCCTAACCCTAACCCTAACCCTAACCCTAACCCTAACCCTAACCCTAACCCTAACCCTAACCCTAACCCTAACCCTAACCCTAACCCTAACCCTAACCCTAACCCTAACCCTAACCCTAACCCTAACCCTAACCCTAACCCTAACCCTAACCCTAACCCTAACCCTAACCCTAACCCTAACCCTAACCCTAACCCTAACCCTAACCCTAACCCTAACCCTAACCCTAACCCTAACCCTAACCCTAACCCTAACCCTAACCCTAACCCTAACCCTAACCCTAACCCTAACCCTAACCCTAACCCTAACCCTAACCCTAACCCTAACCCTAACCCTAACCCTAACCCTAACCCTAACCCTAACCCTAACCCTAACCCTAACCCTAACCCTAACCCTAACCCTAACCCTAACCCTAACCCTAACCCTAACCCTAACCCTAACCCTAACCCTAACCCTAACCCTAACCCTAACCCTAACCCTAACCCTAACCCTAACCCTAACCCTAACCCTAACCCTAACCCTAACCCTAACCCTAACCCTAACCCTAACCCTAACCCTAACCCTAACCCTAACCCTAACCCTAACCCTAACCCTAACCCTAACCCTAACCCTAACCCTAACCCTAACCCTAACCCTAACCCTAACCCTAACCCTAACCCTAACCCTAACCCTAACCCTAACCCTAACCCTAACCCTAACCCTAACCCTAACCCTAACCCTAACCCTAACCCTAACCCTAACCCTAACCCTAACCCTAACCCTAACCCTAACCCTAACCCTAACCCTAACCCTAACCCTAACCCTAACCCTAACCCTAACCCTAACCCTAACCCTAACCCTAACCCTAACCCTAACCCTAACCCTAACCCTAACCCTAACCCTAACCCTAACCCTAACCCTAACCCTAACCCTAACCCTAACCCTAACCCTAACCCTAACCCTAACCCTAACCCTAACCCTAACCCTAACCCTAACCCTAACCCTAACCCTAACCCTAACCCTAACCCTAACCCTAACCCTAACCCTAACCCTAACCCTAACCCTAACCCTAACCCTAACCCTAACCCTAACCCTAACCCTAACCCTAACCCTAACCCTAACCCTAACCCTAACCCTAACCCTAACCCTAACCCTAACCCTAACCCTAACCCTAACCCTAACCCTAACCCTAACCCTAACCCTAACCCTAACCCTAACCCTAACCCTAACCCTAACCCTAACCCTAACCCTAACCCTAACCCTAACCCTAACCCTAACCCTAACCCTAACCCTAACCCTAACCCTAACCCTAACCCTAACCCTAACCCTAACCCTAACCCTAACCCTAACCCTAACCCTAACCCTAACCCTAACCCTAACCCTAACCCTAACCCTAACCCTAACCCTAACCCTAACCCTAACCCTAACCCTAACCCTAACCCTAACCCTAACCCTAACCCTAACCCTAACCCTAACCCTAACCCTAACCCTAACCCTAACCCTAACCCTAACCCTAACCCTAACCCTAACCCTAACCCTAACCCTAACCCTAACCCTAACCCTAACCCTAACCCTAACCCTAACCCTAACCCTAACCCTAACCCTAACCCTAACCCTAACCCTAACCCTAACCCTAACCCTAACCCTAACCCTACTAACCCTAACCCTAACCCTAACCCTAACCCTAACCCTAACCCTAACCCTAACCCTAACCCTAACCCTAACCCTAACCCTAACCCTAACCCTAACCCTAACCCTAACCCTAACCCTAACCCTAACCCTAACCCTAACCCTAACCCTAACCCTAACCCTAACCCTAACCCTAACCCTAACCCTAACCCTAACCCTAACCCTAACCCTAACCCTAACCCTAACCCTAACCCTAACCCTAACCCTAACCCTAACCCTAACCCTAACCCTAACCCTAACCCTAACCCTAACCCTAACCCTAACCCTAACCCTAACCCTAACCCTAACCCTAACCCTAACCCTAACCCTAACCCTAACCCTAACCCTAACCCTAACCCTAACCCTAACCCTAACCCTAACCCTAACCCTAACCCTAACCCTAACCCTAACCCTAACCCTAACCCTAACCCTAACCCTAACCCTAACCCTAACCCTAACCCTAACCCTAACCCTAACCCTAACCCTAACCCTAACCCTAACCCTAACCCTAACCCTAACCCTAACCCTAACCCTAACCCTAACCCTAACCCTAACCCTAACCCTAACCCTAACCCTAACCCTAACCCTAACCCTAACCCTAACCCTAACCCTAACCCTAACCCTAACCCTAACCCTAACCCTAACCCTAACCCTAACCCTAACCCTAACCCTAACCCTAACCCTAACCCTAACCCTAACCCTAACCCTAACCCTAACCCTAACCCTAACCCTAACCCTAACCCTAACCCTAACCCTAACCCTAACCCTAACCCTAACCCTAACCCTAACCCTAACCCTAACCCTAACCCTAACCCTAACCCTAACCCTAACCCTAACCCTAACCCATAACCCTAACCCTAACCCTAACCCTAACCCTAACCCTAACCCTAACCCTAACCCTAACCCTAACCCTAACCCTAACCCTAACCCTAACCCTAACCCTAACCCTAACCCTAACCCTAACCCTAACCCTAACCCTAACCCTAACCCTAACCCTAACCCTAACCCTAACCCTAACCCTAACCCTAACCCTAACCCTAACCCTAACCCTAACCCTAACCCTAACCCTAACCCTAACCCTAACCCTAACCCTAACCCTAACCCTAACCCTAACCCTAACCCTAACCCTAACCCTAACCCTAACCCTAACCCTAACCCTAACCCTAACCCTAACCCTAACCCTAACCCTAACCCTAACCCTAACCCTAACCCTAACCCTAACCCTAACCCTAACCCTAACCCTAACCCTAACCCTAACCCTAACCCTAACCCTAACCCTAACCCTAACCCTAACCCTAACCCTAACCCTAACCCTAACCCTAACCCTAACCCTAACCCTAACCCTAACCCTAACCCTAACCCTAACCCTAACCCTAACCCTAACCCTAACCCTAACCCTAACCCTAACCCTAACCCTAACCCTAACCCTAACCCTAACCCTAACCCTAACCCTAACCCTAACCCTAACCCTAACCCTAACCCTAACCCTAACCCTAACCCTAACCCTAACCCTAACCCTAACCCTAACCCTAACCCTAACCCTAACCCTAACCCTAACCCTAACCCTAACCCTAACCCTAACCCTAACCCTAACCCTAACCCTAACCCTAACCCTAACCCTAACCCTAACCCTAACCCTAACCCTAACCCTAACCCTAACCCTAACCCTAACCCTAACCCTAACCCTAACCCTAACCCTAACCCTAACCCTAACCCTAACCCTAACCCTAACCCTAACCCTAACCCTAACCCTAACCCTAACCCTAACCCTAACCCTAACCCTAACCCTAACCCTAACCCTAACCCTAACCCTAACCCTAACCCTAACCCTAACCCTAACCCTAACCCTAACCCTAACCCTAACCCTAACCCTAACCCTAACCCTAACCCTAACCCTAACCCTAACCCTAACCCTAACCCTAACCCTAACCCTAACCCTAACCCTAACCCTAACCCTAACCCTAACCCTAACCCTAACCCTAACCCTAACCCTAACCCTAACCCTAACCCTAACCCTAACCCTAACCCTAACCCTAACCCTAACCCTAACCCTAACCCTAACCCTAACCCTAACCCTAACCCTAACCCTAACCCTAACCCTAACCCTAACCCTAACCCTAACCCTAACCCTAACCCTAACCCTAACCCTAACCCTAACCCTAACCCTAACCCTAACCCTAACCCTAACCCTAACCCTAACCCTAACCCTAACCCTAACCCTAACCCTAACCCTAACCCTAACCCTAACCCTAACCCTAACCCTAACCCTAACCCTAACCCTAACCCTAACCCTAACCCTAACCCTAACCCTAACCCTAACCCTAACCCTAACCCTAACCCTAACCCTAACCCTAACCCTAACCCTAACCCTAACCCTAACCCTAACCCTAACCCTAACCCTAACCCTAACCCTAACCCTAACCCTAACCCTAACCCTAACCCTAACCCTAACCCTAACCCTAACCCTAACCCTAACCCTAACCCTAACCCTAACCCTAACCCTAACCCTAACCCTAACCCTAACCCTAACCCTAACCCTAACCCTAACCCTAACCCTAACCCTAACCCTAACCCTAACCCTAACCCTAACCCTAACCCTAACCCTAACCCTAACCCTAACCCTAACCCTAACCCTAACCCTAACCCTAACCCTAACCCTAACCCTAACCCTAACCCTAACCCTAACCCTAACCCTAACCCTAACCCTAACCCTAACCCTAACCCTAACCCTAACCCTAACCCTAACCCTAACCCTAACCCTAACCCTAACCCTAACCCTAACCCTAACCCTAACCCTAACCCTAACCCTAACCCTAACCCTAACCCTAACCCTAACCCTAACCCTAACCCTAACCCTAACCCTAACCCTAACCCTAACCCTAACCCTAACCCTAACCCTAACCCTAACCCTAACCCTAACCCTAACCCTAACCCTAACCCTAACCCTAACCCTAACCCTAACCCTAACCCTAACCCTAACCCTAACCCTAACCCTAACCCTAACCCTAACCCTAACCCTAACCCTAACCCTAACCCTAACCCTAACCCTAACCCTAACCCTAACCCTAACCCTAACCCTAACCCTAACCCTAACCCTAACCCTAACCCTAACCCTAACCCTAACCCTAACCCTAACCCTAACCCTAACCCTAACCCTAACCCTAACCCTAACCCTAACCCTAACCCTAACCCTAACCCTAACCCTAACCCTAACCCTAACCCTAACCCTAACCCTAACCCTAACCCTAACCCTAACCCTAACCCTAACCCTAACCCTAACCCTAACCCTAACCCTAACCCTAACCCTAACCCTAACCCTAACCCTAACCCTAACCCTAACCCTAACCCTAACCCTAACCCTAACCCTAACCCTAACCCTAACCCTAACCCTAACCCTAACCCTAACCCTAACCCTAACCCTAACCCTAACCCTAACCCTAACCCTAACCCTAACCCTAACCCTAACCCTAACCCTAACCCTAACCCTAACCCTAACCCTAACCCTAACCCTAACCCTAACCCTAACCCTAACCCTAACCCTAACCCTAACCCTAACCCTAACCCTAACCCTAACCCTAACCCTAACCCTAACCCTAACCCTAACCCTAACCCTAACCCTAACCCTAACCCTAACCCTAACCCTAACCCTAACCCTAACCCTAACCCTAACCCTAACCCTAACCCTAACCCTAACCCTAACCCTAACCCTAACCCTAACCCTAACCCTAACCCTAACCCTAACCCTAACCCTAACCCTAACCCTAACCCTAACCCTAACCCTAACCCTAACCCTAACCCTAACCCTAACCCTAACCCTAACCCTAACCCTAACCCTAACCCTAACCCTAACCCTAACCCTAACCCTAACCCTAACCCTAACCCTAACCCTAACCCTAACCCTAACCCTAACCCTAACCCTAACCCTAACCCTAACCCTAACCCTAACCCTAACCCTAACCCTAACCCTAACCCTAACCCTAACCCTAACCCTAACCCTAACCCTAACCCTAACCCTAACCCTAACCCTAACCCTAACCCTAACCCTAACCCTAACCCTAACCCTAACCCTAACCCTAACCCTAACCCTAACCCTAACCCTAACCCTAACCCTAACCCTAACCCTAACCCTAACCCTAACCCTAACCCTAACCCTAACCCTAACCCTAACCCTAACCCTAACCCTAACCCTAACCCTAACCCTAACCCTAACCCTAACCCTAACCCTAACCCTAACCCTAACCCTAACCCTAACCCTAACCCTAACCCTAACCCTAACCCTAACCCTAACCCTAACCCTAACCCTAACCCTAACCCTAACCCTAACCCTAACCCTAACCCTAACCCTAACCCTAACCCTAACCCTAACCCTAACCCTAACCCTAACCCTAACCCTAACCCTAACCCTAACCCTAACCCTAACCCTAACCCTAACCCTAACCCTAACCCTAACCCTAACCCTAACCCTAACCCTAACCCTAACCCTAACCCTAACCCTAACCCTAACCCTAACCCTAACCCTAACCCTAACCCTAACCCTAACCCTAACCCTAACCCTAACCCTAACCCTAACCCTAACCCTAACCCTAACCCTAACCCTAACCCTAACCCTAACCCTAACCCTAACCCTAACCCTAACCCTAACCCTAACCCTAACCCTAACCCTAACCCTAACCCTAACCCTAACCCTAACCCTAACCCTAACCCTAACCCTAACCCTAACCCTAACCCTAACCCTAACCCTAACCCTAACCCTAACCCTAACCCTAACCCTAACCCTAACCCTAACCCTAACCCTAACCCTAACCCTAACCCTAACCCTAACCCTAACCCTAACCCTAACCCTAACCCTAACCCTAACCCTAACCCTAACCCTAACCCTAACCCTAACCCTAACCCTAACCCTAACCCTAACCCTAACCCTAACCCTAACCCTAACCCTAACCCTAACCCTAACCCTAACCCTAACCCTAACCCTAACCCTAACCCTAACCCTAACCCTAACCCTAACCCTAACCCTAACCCTAACCCTAACCCTAACCCTAACCCTAACCCTAACCCTAACCCTAACCCTAACCCTAACCCTAACCCTAACCCTAACCCTAACCCTAACCCTAACCCTAACCCTAACCCTAACCCTAACCCTAACCCTAACCCTAACCCTAACCCTAACCCTAACCCTAACCCTAACCCTAACCCTAACCCTAACCCTAACCCTAACCCTAACCCTAACCCTAACCCTAACCCTAACCCTAACCCTAACCCTAACCCTAACCCTAACCCTAACCCTAACCCTAACCCTAACCCTAACCCTAACCCTAACCCTAACCCTAACCCTAACCCTAACCCTAACCCTAACCCTAACCCTAACCCTAACCCTAACCCTAACCCTAACCCTAACCCTAACCCTAACCCTAACCCTAACCCTAACCCTAACCCTAACCCTAACCCTAACCCTAACCCTAACCCTAACCCTAACCCTAACCCTAACCCTAACCCTAACCCTAACCCTAACCCTAACCCTAACCCTAACCCTAACCCTAACCCTAACCCTAACCCTAACCCTAACCCTAACCCTAACCCTAACCCTAACCCTAACCCTAACCCTAACCCTAACCCTAACCCTAACCCTAACCCTAACCCTAACCCTAACCCTAACCCTAACCCTAACCCTAACCCTAACCCTAACCCTAACCCTAACCCTAACCCTAACCCTAACCCTAACCCTAACCCTAACCCTAACCCTAACCCTAACCCTAACCCTAACCCTAACCCTAACCCTAACCCTAACCCTAACCCTAACCCTAACCCTAACCCTAACCCTAACCCTAACCCTAACCCTAACCCTAACCCTAACCCTAACCCTAACCCTAACCCTAACCCTAACCCTAACCCTAACCCTAACCCTAACCCTAACCCTAACCCTAACCCTAACCCTAACCCTAACCCTAACCCTAACCCTAACCCTAACCCTAACCCTAACCCTAACCCTAACCCTAACCCTAACCCTAACCCTAACCCTAACCCTAACCCTAACCCTAACCCTAACCCTAACCCTAACCCTAACCCTAACCCTAACCCTAACCCTAACCCTAACCCTAACCCTAACCCTAACCCTAACCCTAACCCTAACCCTAACCCTAACCCTAACCCTAACCCTAACCCTAACCCTAACCCTAACCCTAACCCTAACCCTAACCCTAACCCTAACCCTAACCCTAACCCTAACCCTAACCCTAACCCTAACCCTAACCCTAACCCTAACCCTAACCCTAACCCTAACCCTAACCCTAACCCTAACCCTAACCCTAACCCTAACCCTAACCCTAACCCTAACCCTAACCCTAACCCTAACCCTAACCCTAACCCTAACCCTAACCCTAACCCTAACCCTAACCCTAACCCTAACCCTAACCCTAACCCTAACCCTAACCCTAACCCTAACCCTAACCCTAACCCTAACCCTAACCCTAACCCTAACCCTAACCCTAACCCTAACCCTAACCCTAACCCTAACCCTAACCCTAACCCTAACCCTAACCCTAACCCTAACCCTAACCCTAACCCTAACCCTAACCCTAACCCTAACCCTAACCCTAACCCTAACCCTAACCCTAA